>NC_140586.1:797087548-797090048 GCF_964204655.1 Triturus cristatus
GCCTGCCAACCAGGGGAGTCACTCCTTGACTCTAAGGGAGATTCTTCAGTCTTCCAGAGGTAGTGGAATGTCGGAGGTCCAGGATTCTTCTTCAGAGCGTCATCCAGGGATATCTAGTTTGCAATGGCAAGGGTTCCCTAACTTATACTAGAAGGAAGGGAGGGACTAGCTCTATGAACACTCCTATGGGAGGGTCAGGGGAGTGGGTGGTTACCCCCACTTCCCTTTGTCCAGTTTCGCGCCAGAGCAGGGGCAGGTAGCCCCTGAACTGGTTTGAGCTGGCATATGCACAGCGGAGCCTACTGCTCCCCCAGTGCAGGACTTCAAAGCACTCTAGGAGTGCACCCACCCAGCCCCAATACACTAAATCCAGTCTGGAAGGTGGTGACACCTCCCTGTGTCAGGATTAGGGGTGGGCAGAAAACTACGCTCCGTCAGCGTAGCAGATAAAGCCAGCCACTCCTGCACACCGGCCCGGTCCCTGCTTCTGATAGCAGCCAGGCCGGAGAGAGCCTCCCTGGGCCCCGGTGGACCCCTGTCTCCAGCACCTAGACCCTCGGCTGTCTTGCAGGACGGGGGTGGCTCACGCACCCCGGGGCCCGCCGGACGGTGCAAGAGCCCCGGGCCCGGTCCCAGCTTCAGAACCCTAGCCAGGCCGGGGAGAAACTCCCTGGGCCCCGGTGGACACCCTTCCCCAGCGCATGGACCCTCGGCTGGCTTGCAGGACGGGGGGCTCCCGCTCCCTGGGACACTGGGACGGAGCACAAGCCCCGGACCCGGGCCCAGCTTCCGAACCCTAGCCAGGCCAGGGAGAGCCTCCCCGGGCCCTGGTGGACACCCTGTCCCCAGCGCCCGGACCCTCGGCTGGCTTGCGGGACAGGGGGCTCCCGCACCCCGGGAACGGAGCTCCAGCACCGGGCCCGGGACCAGCTTCCGGACCCCCAGCCAGGCCGGGGAGAGCCTCCCCGGGCCCCGGTGCACACCCGTCCCCAGCGCCCGGACCCTCGGCTGGCTTGCGGGACAGGGGGCTCCCGTACCCCGGGATGGAGCTCCAGCACCGGGCCCAGCTTCCGGACCCCCAGCCAGGCCGGGGAGAGCCTCCCCGGGCCCCGGTGGACACCCGGTCCCAGCGCCCAGACCCTCGGCTGGCTTGCGGGACAGGGGGCTCCCGCACCCCGGGACGGAGCTCCAGCACCGGGCCCAGCTCCCGGACCTCCAGCCAGGCCGGGGAGAGACTCCCCGGGCCCCGGTGGACGCCCTGTCCCCAGCGCCCGGACCCTCGGCTGGCTTGCAGGACAGGGGGCCCCCGCACCCCGGGACGGAGCTCCAGCACCGGGCCCAGCTCCCGGACCTCCAGCCAGGCCGGGGAGAGCCTCCCCGGGCCTCGGTGGACACCCGACCCCAGCGACCGGACCCTCGGCTGGCTTGCGGGACAGGGGGCTCCCGCACCCCGGGAACGGAGCTCCAGCACCGGGCCCAGCTCCCGGACCTCCAGCCAGGCCCAGGGAGAGACTCCCAGGGACCCGGTGGACACCCTGTCCCCAGCGCCCGGACCCTCGGCTGGCTTGCGGGACAGGGGGCTCCCGCACCCCGGGAACGGAGCCGCACCCTGGGACGGAGCTCCAGCACCGGGCCCAGCTTCCGAACCCCCAGCCAGGCCGGGGAGAGCCTCCCCGGGCCCCGGTGGACCCTCTCTTCCCTAGCGCACGTACCCTCAGCTGGTTCGCAGGACGGGGGGGCTCCCGGGCTCTGGGACGGAGCCGCACCCTGGGACGGAGCTCCAGCCCCGGGCCCAGCTTCTGGACCTCCAGCCAGGCCAGGGACAGCCTCCCCGGGCCCCCGGTGGACCCCCTGTCCCCAGCGACCGGACCCTCGGCTGGCTTGCGGGACAGGGGGCTCCCGCACCCCGGGAACGGAGCTCCAGCACCGGGCCCAGCTCCCGGACCTCCAGCCAGGCCCGGGGAGAGACTCCCAGGGACCCGGTGGACACCCTGTCCCCAGCGCCCGGACCCGCGGCTGGCTTGCGGGACAGGGGGCTCCCGCACCCCGGGAACGGAGCCGCACCCTGGGACGGAGCTCCAGCACCGGGCCCAGCTTCCGAACCCCCAGCCAGGCCGGGGAGAGCCTCCCCGGGCCCCGGTGGACCCTCTCTTCCCTAGCGCCCGTACCCTCAGCTGGCTCGCAGGACGGGGGGGCTCCCGGGCTCTGGGACGGAGCCGCACCCTGGGACGGAGCTCCAGCCCCGGGCCCAGCTTCCGGACCTCCAGCCAGGCCAGGGACAGCCTCCCCGGGCCCCCGGTGGACCCCCTGTCCCCAGCGACCGGACCCTCGGCTGGCTTGCGGGACAGGGGGCTCCCGCACCCCGGGAACGGAGCTCCAGCACCGGGCCCAGCTCCCGGACCTCCAGCCAGGCCCGGGGAGAGACTCCCAGGGACCCGGTGGACACCCTGTCCCCAGCGCCCGGACCCGCGGCTGGCTTGCGGGACAGGGGGCTCCCGCA